>NW_026251386.1:0-4872 GCF_024521655.1 Durotheca rogersii | reverse complement strand
CATGGGGCAAATGTCGCTCTGAGGCGCTACTGTTAAATGTGCGGAGTAATAGCTGTAGTAAAATTCCACTAATTGCTGGAAACTTTTTAATAAATAAAAACAATCAGCAGGAAATTATATATAATTTAGTAATTTAAAAATTTTTTGTCATAATTTCTTCAGAGACTAAACGTGGAACATTTTTTTTGTGTATGATGGTATCCGCTCCGCGACGAAATAAAATTAAATTTTTATTTTGTTTGTTTCAAATTTAATAATAAAAGATGAAGAGATAGTCCAATCTGTTAATGAGAGTTAACACTAGGAGAGTCGCGCCTCCACTTTAGGAAAATTTATTTGTATATGTTGATTTTAAATGGCTTTAAAAATAAAATATACACAGGATTGCATAACTAGAGCTAAAATGTATTACTTTTTTAATCGCATCTAATTTACTCTTCTCCCCCTCACTCGAAGAGTGAGGGGGAGGGATAGAGTATGGTTTAATTTATTTTTCAACTTCTTATAAGTCCGTATTGGAAGATGGAAAAAAAGATAAAAACTCTGGTATTTCTAAAGATGTCCATAAAGAAATAGAACCGATGTCTATAGATATAAAATTTATAGAATGATTTGTAGGTTTTAGCGATGCAGAATCTAATTTTTTAATAAGAGCAAGAAAAAATGAAAAAGGAGAAGTAGGAGGTTTTGAATTTGTATTTAGAATCGCTTTACATCGAGATGATCGAGAAGTTCTAGAGTATATAAAACAAACTTTAGGTTGTGGGAGATTAAATACTGAAAGAGATACTTTAGTATTTTCAATTTCTCAGCTAAGTGATATTGAAAGTACATTATTACCTTTATTTGAATCATTCCCTCTAAATATAAATATATGGACTATTTAAATTTTAAAGAAGCATTTGTTTTATTTAGATCTCGAAAATCTAGTGTTCTAAGTATAGAACAAATATATTCAAAAATTATTGAATTGAAACAAGGTATGAACTCTAAAAGAGTTAATTTTTTATTACCAATAGAACATGAAATAATAATTACAGGTAATTATTTAGTAGGGTTGTTAGAAGGAGATGGGTCTTTTTATTTAAATAAAAATGATATGTCCGTTAGAGTTTCTCTTATTACTACTACAGTAAATAGAAAAGTTTTAGAAAAAATACGTGAACATTTGTTAAGCTTATTAGATAAACCTTCTTTTATTTTAGGTAGTACTACTAAATTAACAGGTTTTTATGATAAAAAAGTAAAAGGTGATCATAGACCAGTCACTATTTTAGAAATTTCTCAAATAGATTTTATAAATAATGTATTAATACCTTACTTAGATTGTATTAAATTTAACACTAAAAAATATAAAGATTATTTAGATTTTAGAACACTTGCTCGTCTAATTTTAGAAGGTAAACAATTAACAGAAAAAGGTAAAGAGTTGATAATAAGATTAGGTGATAGTATGAATAATAATAGATTATCAACGTCTTTGAATCCTGCAAATTTAAATGAAACTTTCAAGTCTGAATTAGAACTTTTAATGAAATCAGAACCTTTAATACACATAGATTCCGAAGGTAGGGCTTTAATAATTTCGACAAGCAAATACATTAGATCTACTTATATCATAAAAGCGTATTTTTTAGACGGTTCTTTTAATTATTTTACTAATGGAATTTCTTGTGCTAAATTTTTACATGTAAGCAATAATACTATAACCACACGGTTAAATGATGGTAAACCTGTAATAAATAAAGAAGGTATAGTAGTTGCCCAAAGTATAAAAAGAATAAAAGCTTACTCTTAAATTACATTAAAGATTGTCTTGTATTTAAAATTAGTTAAGCAATCACCCTATGAGTAATTTATATTACAAATTTAATTAGTGCCGTTCCTTGGATTGGACAAGATATTACTGAATTTCTTTGAGGTGGATTTACTAAATTAGGTCCACAACTTGGTGACATGTTGTTAAAAATCCTGCTTATTGCTGGAAACTCCCCCAACTTTGGATTTGTATACGGTTTATTCTTGAAATTTATAATTTTAATTATTGGTGTAAAAATTACAATGACATGGAGACAATCAGCAGGGGTTAGAAGTATTCATACTTCAGATGCCTCTCAGAGACTACACGCAGGAGATCCTGTCTCAAATAAAAATTATTTAGATAATTCTATTAATCCTAACTATGTAACTGGATTTTCTGATGGAGAAGCAACTTTCTCCATATCTGTATTAAAAAATCCAGAATATAAAACTGGATACAAAGTATTTCCTATTTTTTCAATTCAATTGCATAAAAAAGATCTTTTATTATTAGAAAAACTTAAATCATTTTTTAATGTTGGAAGTTTAAGATTAAAAAAAAATAAAGATAACCGAAATGATACTGTGATTTTCTCAGTACAATCTTTAAAAGATTTAACAAATTCAATTATACCACATTTTAATAAATATCCTTTATTAACTCAAAAAAGAGCAGATTTTATACTTTTTAAGGAAATTATTGATTTAATGAATAAAGGAAAACATCTTACAAATGAAGGATTATTAGAAATATTATCAATAAAAGCTTCTATGAATTTAGGTTTAAATGAAAGTCTTAAAAAAGAATTTATAGATATAATTCCAGTAAACAGACCAGAAATAAATCATAAATCACCTTTAATATATGATAATCAATGATTAATAGGATTTACGGAAGCTGAGGGCTGTTTTATGTGTTTAGTTAGAAGAAATGTTAAACATAAAATAGGTTATCAAGTTACTTTAAATTTTACTTTAACTCAACATATAAGAGATTTAGATTTAATGATAAAAATAAAAGAAAGTTTAGGATTAGGTTTAATTTATGAAAAAGCTACTATTGTAATGTATACAATAACTAAAAAATTAGAAATAGATACTATAATATCTATTTTTAATGGTAAGTTATTAGGATCTAAAAATTTGAATTTTCAAGATTTCTTAAAAATTCAAGAAATTGTTAATAAAGATTTACATAAAACAGAAGAAGGATTAAACCAAATAATCTCGATTAAAAAAAATATGAATAAAGGAAGAAAAAATGAAAGTTAGAGAATTAAGATTAATTAGAAAGGAATTTTTTAAATTTCCTAATAAAAATAATAAAAAATTTGAAGTCTACGCTTATCTAGTCGGTTTATTCGAGGGAGATGGATTTTTCTGTATATCAAAAAAAGGTAAATATTTATTGTATGAATTAGGTATAGAATTATCCATTAGAGATGTACAATTAATTTATAAAATAAAAGATATATTAGGTGTAGGGGTTATAAGTTTTAGAAAAAGAAAAGAAGTAGAAGTGGTATCTTTAAGAATTAGAAATAAAGAACATTTAAAGAATTTTATTCTCCCTATATTTGATAAATATCCGATGTTATCTAATAAACAATATGATTATTTAAGATTTAAAGATGCATTACTTTCTAATATTATTTATTCAAAAGATTTAGGGGAATACACTAGAAGTAGTAAACCCCTAAATTCAATAGAAAATATTATTAATACATCATATTTTTCAGCATGATTAGTTGGATTTATAGAAGCTGAGGGTTGTTTTAGTACATATCAAAGTAAAGATTATTGAATAGCTAGTTTTGAGATTTGTCAAACAGATGGATATATTCTAATATCTGCAATACAAAAATATTTATCTTTTACTACTACTGTTTATGTAGATAAAACGAATTGTTCTAATCTAAAAGTTACAGGAGTAAGATCAATAGAAAATATTATTAAATTTTTATCAAAAGAACCTGTAAAATTAATGGGTTATAAAAAATTAGAGTATCTTTTATGATTAAAACAATTAAGAACAATATCTAGATATTCAGAAGGTATAAAAATACCTAAGGGCTACTAGCCCCTCCCCCCCCCCCCCTGCGCTTGACGCCTGGGGGCTGCATAAGTCTAAATATTCCGTATATTCATGTTTTACCTTAGCTACAATCTTGTAGCCAGTTCTTAAGGTACCAACCGCTAGTGAATTGTGAAATAGGTACAACTCGTGAGTAATGAGTAAGACAGGATTAAGAGATAGTCCGATATAATAAAGAAATTTATTGAGAGTAGTGAGAGTATTTAATAAATATTAAATATGGGACTTCCAACAGATATGTAGCGTTAACAATGCTACCTTAAATAGATTCTTTGCTTTACATTTCGTTTTACCCTAACTCAAAATATGGGGTATAAAAATTTATCTAATTGCTTGAAAGACAATAGAATATTTTTTTTTTAAAGTTACCGCTCAAATATCCGCGACAAAAAACTATATGTTAATAAGCAGCAAAGTATATTTGAAATTATCCTACATTTAATTAAAGTTTCTTACATCCTTAATATAAGAACTAAATAGCAAGTAGCAAAAGGGGTTAGACGCCAGAGATATGTATTTCCGTATTAATTAGATAATTAGGTTAATTTTAAGTATATATGTTCAACGACTATACGGTAAAGTAAAATATAACGAATATATTTTTTTAAGAAGTAGTCTAAACATTCTCGTGAGATAATGTTGATAGTATACTAATTTCCTTATTTTTTAATACTTTTTTTATTTAATAGTAATATTAGTTTAATGAAATATTAATAATTAAAAATAATAAAAAATTTAGGAGGTGGATGGATACACTCATTTTCATAATAATATTGTATGTTTTATCATTCCTGAATTAGTGGCAGAATTTAATAATTTAAAAACTAAAACTTACGAGTATTGAGTTAAAAAAATAGAATTAACCAAAACTTCTGTTACTAGTAAAAGGGAATTAATACATCCTAATGTGGATGTTAGCTTTTTAGCTTTTTTAGTGGGTGTTATCGATGGTGATGGTTATATCTATGGGAGAAAAA
>NW_026251385.1:0-7324 GCF_024521655.1 Durotheca rogersii | reverse complement strand
AGTGTTCTGTTTTGAAAGTTAATCTTAGTGTAACTAAAAAAGTCTAAGAATATCTAAGTCGGGGCGGTTCTAACTTCGTGTTCAATATACGAAATCTCTATGCATATAATAAGAATATAGTGGATACGTCAAATTAGTAAAAATCGTGTGGCTAAAAATGCCTTGAATCAAAACTGCTGCGTGACATTTTTATGGGTCAGCTATAAATAAGATATAGCAAAATCTTATTACGTGTCGAATAATCTAAATTAGTTGAAATTCTCCGGCTCTTGACAAGTCGTTTTAGTTGAAAATTCAGTCGCGACCGAGATCGACGGCTTCGACTATACGCAAATTCCGGAAGCATATTTTCGTTGATTTTGATTTTGATTTTAATCATAATCATAAGAATAAGATAATATGATTATCTATTGATAGGAACTTTGCCGTATTAGCAAGTAATAGATTCTGGATGAAATACCAGAATCTTTACGCGTAGCTCTATGCTCATCTTCGTATTAATAAGAAAGACACAACGATGTCTTTCGGTCTTTAACAAACGTAGGATTCTCTTCGTGTTTAGAAAAGAATCTCTTCGTGTGTAAGACTAACAATGCGGTAGCCTGTGCTAAATTAGATAGATGTTTAACTTGTTAAATATCTATCTCCCGCGGCTTTAGTCGTTCCCCTTCAAGCGTGAAGGGGTTAGGGGATGTTGGTGGGACATCGTGCTTCGTGTAGCCTGAAAATTATAAGAATTTTCAGATTAAGAACTCGGAGTATTAATAAGATATGATGTTTAACTTGTTAAATATCAGATCCCTAGCTAGGATAACGAGATCGGCTACTGCAAGATCTCCATTATCAACTAGCTTAATAAGAAAGTTTGTTAGGTAGATATCAAGAACTCGGAGTATTAATAAGATAGATGTTTAACTTGTTAAATATCTATCTCCCCCGGTCTTTAGACGGTAAATCTCTTCGTGTAGATAACTAACATTGGAACTTAATATGAAGTTAAGCTACGACTTAACTTCAGATATCTAGCATCGTTTAAGTAGGTCCCCCTTTCAAAGGTGAAAGGGGCTAGGGGAAAGTTTGAGGCATCGGGTAAATCTCAACGTCGGATAACCTGAAAATTATAAGAATTTTCAGATTAAGAACATGGAGTATTAACAAGAATATGATGATTAACTCGTTAATCATCAGATATCTAGCACCGATAACAAGATCTGAGTATTCAGATCTTCATTATCAGGGGCTTAAAGAAAGCTTTTGTTGTAGATAGCGGTATTATGTATGTCGAAGGAACGGCGGGTACTCGAGCTACGCGAAGCTAGCGAGATTGGTACCCAGAGTCTATCCGAGACGTACGATAATAATTGCAGGCGAGGAACGGAGGAAGTATTCCGAAGTCTCTCCGAGCCGTAATAGCGTTAATAAGTATAAGGTAATCTGTAAATTATAAGAATTTACAGATGTCTAAGCTTGTTTATTGTGTGTTCCCCTTTCAAAGGTGAAAGGGGCTAGGGGTAAGTTTGACGGGGAATCTCACCGTTGTAGGCCTGAAAATTATAAGAATTTTCAGATTAATAAGGGACTTAAAATCAATTGCCGTGTCATGGCTGTTCAGCGGTTCAAGCTTCATCGGGCAATATCCAGTAAGTCGGTTGAGGATCAATCGACTTACGGCTTAGTCGGAATCTAATAATAGAATGATTTAAAAGCTCAGCGAATGCATGAGCTTTTAACCTCCGGGCATTGCTAAAACATCGGCTGAAAGCCAGAGGTTTTAGCTACGTGAGACCCCATGAAGCGCGTAAGTATAAAAAGGCTCGGCTTAAAATGCCAGAGCTTTTTATACGGTTCAAAAGTGGGGAGAAAAGACACAGCGATGTCTTTTCTCAACACTCGATGTGCCGGAGCGAGCTTGACGTAGCGGAGTGCAAACATCGTATAGAATAATGAGGTATTGAATGACTTAGTATTTAGGATTTTGTAAAAAATCCTACAATGCTAATCTTGAAATACGAATTATTCTCCGGTTTCGCATAAACATAGGCCCCCCGAAGGGTTAGGAGGGCCTAATGTTGCTGAAAGGCGTTCATAGAGAATAGCGCTGAATCAGGGTCTCACGTAAGTTAAAATATGAAGAATGAAATTCTGAATATTTTAACGTATAATAAGATAAGATAAAACACAGCGATGTTTTATCTTAGCTCCAAGTAAGTCGATTGAGGATCAATCGACTTACGGCTATCTCGAGATCTAATAAAGATAATGTATTAAAACCTCAGCGAGCATGAGGTTTTAACCTCCGGGCGAATGTGAGAAAACATCGGCTGAAAGCCAGAGGTTTTCTCACCGGTGAAAAACTGAAGAATGAAATTCTGAAGGTTTTCACCAGTTAAAACATGAAATGTTTTAACGGTTAATAAGATAAGATAAAACACAGCGATGTTTTATCTTAGCTCCAGTAAGTTGGCTGAGGATCAGTCGACTTACGGCCTATGCGGGATCAATTTAAGAACTTCAAATAATAAAGATAAGGGCATGGTAAATAGAACAGCAAACAGCTGTTCTATTTCTGCCTGTTCGTCTCGTGTAAAAAGATCTAGTAAATCGAGTGAAGGATTTCACGAGATTTACGGCTCGTTTGGAATAGTAAATTAGGCATTAAACGAATGCCAAATTTACGGGCTTAAAAGGCATGGTAAATAGGACAGCAAACGGCTGTTCTATTTCTGCCTGTTTTGTAATTTAGTACTAATCTTTATTTGTTACGGACTACTTGGGTAAAATAGTGCTAACCAAAAGATTATAGTGAATAAGAATTTTAAACGTTTAGCACATTTTAGACATACGAGGGATCAGATTTTAAGGCTCTGTTGAGACTTGAAATCGGCTAGTTCAAATCTAGCGGTGTGTTGCGGCTGCGATGTAGCCCGTATATATTTAATTTTAAGTGGTGATGTAGCAGGCGCTAGTTTAGTGTTGAGTTTTATATTAGGAAGAAAATAAATAAGACATAAAGGCTTATTATACAAGACTCTTAAAAAGTCTGTCTTATTTATGGTCTTCTTAGCGTAAATCCATAATATTAATAACAATTTAGATAAAAGAGTAATGTATAATTATAAGGTATTCGTGAATAAAGAACGTATTAAATATTTCGAGAAGTGTTTCTCAAGACATTTTAGGGCTTCGCTTATTAATTATTATTCGAAAATACATGCAAGCCCTCCGTCCTTTGTAACGCAATCAGATTAGGTAGTTTTCCTCTCTAAAGAAGCATGTCCAGGATTCAGCAAAAAGACAAAAGGTCGTAATTTTTACCGTTTTACCAGCGATAAGTATAGTAAAATCAAAAACGGATATTAGGATAAAATGAATCAATAGATGGATTTTACCTTGGAAATAATTTTTCTTATAGATTGGCGTATTGAAAGAAAATTCAATATTAGGTGATTTTATAAATATTAGGATACAAAATTTAAAGTGTATAAAATATTAAAGATTGCAGTGGTAACAAGTAGTAACACACCGATCTAGTTCGTACCGCTTCTGTACGAATAACGATTTTGAGGGAGGAGACCTACCGAGTTGTTGGACTTTGTAAATAATAAGATTGGCTAAGATTGGCCTAGTGTGCGTCTTCTGGTACGTACCTTATCCAGTGTTATGTTTATAAAGAGCATTATGAAGGGTGTAGCACCAGATGTCAGGGTAGCAGGAAAACCACGTGTATAAACAGTAGATACTAAATAAAGAATATATGGTTAGTCTGATTTAAATCGGATCTGAGTTCGATTCTCAGGTGTTCTGTTTTGAAAGTTAATCTTAGTGTAACTAAAAAAGTCTAAGAATATCTAAGTCGGGGCGGTTCTAACTTCGTGTTCAATATACGAAATCTCTATGCATATAATAAGAATATAGTGGATACGTCAAATTAGTAAAAATCGTGTGGCTAAAAATGCCTTGAATCAAAACTGCTGCGTGACATTTTTATGGGTCAGCTATAAATAAGATATAGCAAAATCTATTACGTGTCGAATAATCTAAATTAGTTGAAAATTCTCCGGCTCTTGACAAGTCGTTTTAGTTGAAAATTCAGTCGCGACCCGAGATCGACGGCTTCGACTATACGCAAAATTCCGGAAGCATATTTTCGTTGATTTTGATTTTGATTTTAATCATAATCATAAGAATAAGATAATATGATTATCTATTGATAGGAACTTTGCCGTATTAGCAAGTAATAGATTCTGGATGAAATACCAGAATCTTTACGCGTAGCTCTATGCTCATCTTCGTATTAATAAGAAAGACACAACGATGTCTTTCGGTCTTTAACAAACGTAGGATTCTCTTCGTGTTTAGAAAAGAATCTCTTCGTGTGTAAGACTAACAATGCGGTAGCCTGTGCTAAATTAGATAGATGTTTAACTTGTTAAATATCTATCTCCCGCGGCTTTAGTCGTTCCCCTTCAAGCGTGAAGGGGTTAGGGGATGTTGGTGGGACATCGTGCTTCGTGTAGCCTGAAATTATAAGAATTTGTCCAGAATTAAGAACTCCGGAGTATTAATAAGATATGAATGTTTAAAACTTGTTAAATATCAGATCCTAGCTAGGATAACGAGATCGGCTACTGCAAGATCTCCATTATCAACTAGCTTAATAGAAAGTTTGTTAGGGTTAGATATCAAGAACGCGGAGTAATTAATAAGATAGATATTTAACAAGTTAAACATCTAATCTTATTAATACGCCGAGTTCTTGAGATCTACCTAAAGCAACTTTCTATTAAGCTAGTTGATAATGGAGGATTTGCAGGTAGCCGATCCTCGTTATCCTCTAGCTAGGGATCTGATATTTAACACAGTTAAACATCATATCCTTATTAATAATCCGAGTTCTTAATCTGAAAATTCTTTATACTTTCAGGCTACACGAAGCACGATGTCCCACCACATCCCCTAACCCTTCACGCTTGAAGGGGAACGACTAAAGCCGCGGGAGATAGATATTACAAGTTAAACATCTATCTAATTGAGCACAGGCTACCGCATTGTTAGTCTTACACACGAAGAGATTCTTTCTAAACACGAAGAGAATCCTACGTTGTTAAAGACCGAAGACATCGTGTGTCTTTCTTATTAATACGAAGATGAGCATAGAGCTACGCGTAAGATTCTGGTATTTCATCCAGAATCTATTACTTGCTAATACGGCAAAGTTCCTATCAATAGATAATCATATTATCTTATTCTTATGATTATGATTAAAATCAAATCAAATCAACGAAAATATGCTTCCGGAATTTTGCGTATAGTCGAAGCCGTCGATCTCGGGTCGCGACTGAATTTTCAACTAAAACGACTTGTCAAGAGCCGGAGAATTTTCAACTAATTTAGATTATTCGACACGTAATAGATTTTGCTATATCTTATTTATAGCTGACCCATAAAAATGTCACGCAGCAGTTTTGATTCAAGGCATTTTTAGCCACACGATTTTTACTAATTTGACGTATCCACTATATTCTTATTATATGCATAGAGATTTCGTATATTGAACACGAAGTTAGAACCGCCCCGACTTAGATATTCTTAGACTTTTTTAGTTACACTAAGATTAACTTTCAAAACAGAACACCTGAGAATCGAACTCAGATCCGATTTAAATCAGACTAACCATATATTCTTTATTTAGTATCTACTGTTTATACACGTGGTTTTCCTGCTACCCTGACATCTGGTGCTACACCCTTCATAATGCTCTTTATAAACATAACACTGGATAAGGTACGTACCAGAAGACGCACACTAGGCCAATCTTAGCCAATCTTATTATTTACAAAGTCCAACAACTCGGTAGGTCTCCTCCCTCAAAATCGTTATTCGTACAGAAGCGGTACGAACTAGATCGGTGTGTTACTACTTGTTACCACTGCAATCTTTAATATTTTATACACTTTAAATTTTGTATCCTAATATTTATAAAATCACCTAATATTGAATTTTCTTTCAATACGCCAATCTATAAGAAAAATTATTTCCAAGGTAAAATCCATCTATTGATTCATTTTATCCTAATATCCGTTTTTGATTTTACTATACTTATCGCTGGTAAAACGGTAAAAATTACGACCTTTTGTCTTTTTGCTGAATCCTGGACATGCTTCTTTAGAGAGGAAAACTACCTAATCTGATTGCGTTACAAAGGACGGAGGGCTTGCATGTATTTTCGAATAATAATTAATAAGCGAAGCCCTAAAATGTCTTGAGAAACACTTCTCGAAATATTTAATACGTTCTTTATTCACGAATACCTTATAATTATACATTACTCTTTATCTAAATTGTTATTAATATTATGGATTTACGCTAAGAAGACCATAAATAAGACAGACTTTTTAAGAGTCTTGTATAATAAGCCTTTATGTCTTATTTATTTTCTTCCTAATATAAAACTCAACACTAAACTAGCGCCTGCTACATCACCACTTAAAATTAAATATATACGGGCTACATCGCAGCCGCAACACACCGCTAGATTTGAACTAGCCGATTTCAAGTCTCAACAGAGCCTTAAAATCTGATCCCTCGTATGTCTAAAATGTGCTAAACGTTTAAAATTCTTATTCACTATAATCTTTTGGTTAGCACTATTTTACCCAAGTAGTCCGTAACAAATAAAGATTAGTACTAAATTACAAAACAGGCAGAAATAGAACAGCCGTTTGCTGTCCTATTTACCATGCCTTTAAGCCCGTAAATTTGGCATTCGTTTAATGCCTAATTTACTATTCCAAACGAGCCGTAAATCTCGTGAAATCCTTCACTCGATTTACTAGATCTTTTTACACGAGACGAACAGGCAGAAATAGAACAGCTGTTTGCTGTTCTATTTACCATGCCCTTATCTTTATTATTTGAAGTTCTTAAATTGATCCCGCATAGGCCGTAAGTCGACTGATCCTCAGCCAACTTACTGGAGCTAAGATAAAACATCGCTTGTGTTTGATCTTATCTTATTAACCGTTAAAACATTTCATGTTTAACTGGTGAAAACCTTCAGAATTTCATTCTTCAGTTTTTCACCGGTGAGAAAACCTCTGGCTTTCAGCCGATGTTTTCTCACATCGCCCGGAGGTTAAAACTCATGCTCGCTGAGGTTTTAATACATTATCTTTATTAGATCTCGAGATAGCCGTAAGTCGATGATCCTCAATCGACTTACTTGGAGCTAAGATAAAACATCGCGTGTTTTTATCTTATCTTATTATACGTTAAAATATTCAGAATTTCATTCTTCATATTTTAACTTACGTGAGACCCTGAT
>NW_026251384.1:0-7379 GCF_024521655.1 Durotheca rogersii | reverse complement strand
CGGGAGGACCGAGGACCGCGCTTCGGTAAGGATACTAGCGTAATAGTCGTTAACGATCCCGTCTTAAAATACGGACTAAGGAGTCGAATAGTTATACGAGTATTCGGGTAGCTAAAGCCCCGGCGCGTAATAAAGGTAAACGGAGGTAAGAGCCTCCTTATAGCGGGGGCGTATTATCGACCGATCCTAATGTTCTTCGGATAGATTTAAGTAGGAGTACGGCTATTCGGACCCGAAAGATAATAAACTATACGTAAATAAGGTAAAGCTAAGAGGAAACTCTAGTAGAGGCTCGTAGCGGTTCTAACGTATAAATCGATCGTTAAATCTACGTATAGGGGCGAAAGACTTATCGAATCATTTAATAATTAATTACCGCCGAAGTTTCCCTTAGGATAGTAGTATTAATCTTTAGTTTTATAAGGTAAAGCGAATAATTAGGGACTCGGGGGCGCTATATTACCTTTATTTATTCTTAAACTTTAAATATATAAGAAGCCCTTATTACTTACGTAAACGGAGCGGCTCGAATATATTAATATTAAGTAGGCCTATTTTTAGTAAGTAGAACTAGCGATACGGAATAAACCGAACGCGGGGTTAAGGTACCGGAATAAACGCTTATTAAATACTATAAAAGGTATTAATATATCTTAATAATAGGTAAGCTTTTATTATTTATTTTATTTTATTTATCCTTTAATCCTTTATTAATATCTTCTCTTTTAGGACGGTAGCTATGGAAGTCGGAATCCGCTAAGGACTATATAATAACTTACCTACCGAATATATTAGCCCTAAAAATAAATAGCGCTTAAGCGTCTACCTATACCTCGCCCTTAGGATAGGATCGACGCCCTAAGGAGTAGGCGGCCGTAGGGGTTTAGTAACGAAGCCTAAGGCGCGAGCCCGGGTCGAACGGCCCTTAGTATAGATCTTAAGTAATAATAGTAAATACTTTAATAAGAACTTAAAGGACCGAAGTAAGGAAAGGTTCCATATAAATAGCGGTTAAACGTAGGTTAGCCGATCCTAAGCTATAGGGAAGTTCCGTTTTAAAGGAGGTACTCGCTATCCCGCGTAGCGAAAGGAAAGCCGGTTAATATTCCGGCGCCTGGATTTAGGTTTTACGCGGCGACGTAACCGAAAGCGGAAACGGCGGCGGGGGCCTTAGGTAGAGTTCTCTTTTCTTCTTAATAACCGGCTACCTTAAAATCGGTTTATCCGGAGCTAGGGTTTCGTAGCTAGAAGAGCCCGGTACCTCTACCGGGTCCGGTACGCCTCCGACGTTCCTTAAAAATCCGCTAGAGGGAATAATTCTTAAGCTAGGTCGTACTTATAACCGTAGTAAGTCTTCTAAGGTAAATAGCCTTTAGTTAATAAAATAATATAGATAAGGAAGTCGGTAAAATAGATCCGTAACTTCGGGAAAAGGATTAGCTTCTAAGGGTCGGGCGCGTTAGGCCTTCGGGGGACGGCCCGGGAGTAGATCGCTACTAGCTAGGTAACCGGCCGGCGGCTTTTAGTACCTAGGTTCCGACGCCTTAGGTAGGCTTCGGCCGTCCGGCGCGCGGTTAACGACTAGCTTAAAACTAATACGGATAAGGGAATCTAACTATCTAATTAAAATATAGCATTACGATAGTTAGAAAGTAATATTAACGTAATATAATTTCTACTTAGTACTTTAAATATTAAAGTAAAGAAATTTAACTAAGCGCGGGTAAACGGCGGGAGTAACTATAACTCTCTTAAGGTAGCTAAATGCCTCGTTATTTAATTAATAACGCGTATAAATGGATTAACGAGATTCCTACTATCCTATTTACTATCTAGCGAAACTATAGCTAAGGGAACGGGCTTAGTAGAATTAGCGGGGAAAGAAGACCTTATTAAGCTTAACTTTAGTTTAATATTATAAAAAGACTATAGGAGGTATAGGATAGGTAGGAGCTCCGGCGCCGGTAAAATACTACTACTCCTATTATTTTTTTACTTATTCGATAGAGCGGGGCTAGATTTTCGTCTAACTTCTAGTACTAAGGTCCTCCGCGGGCCGACCCGGGTTAAAGACATAGTTAGGTAAGGAGTTTAGCTAGGGCGGTATATCTATTAAACTATAACGTAGGTATCCTAAGGAGGGCTTATAGAGAATAGAAATCTCTAGTAGAATAAAAGGGTAAAAGTTCCCTTGATTTTAATTTTTAGTATAAATATAAACCATAAAAGTATAGCCTATCGATCCTTTAGTCCCTCGAAATTTAAGGCTAGAGGTACTAGAAAAGTTACCATAGGATAACTAGCTTATAGCGGCTAAGCGTTTATAGCGACGTCGCTTTTTAATCCTTCGATATCGGCTCTTCTTATTATACCGAAGTAAAATTCGGTAAGCGTTAGATTATTTACCTATTAATAAGGAACGTAAGCTAGGTTTAAACCGTCGTAAGATAGGTTAGTTTTACCCTATTAATAGCCTCGCCGTAATAATAATTTAGCTTAGTACGAAAGGAACCGCTAATTTAGATAATTAGTTTTTACGGCTATCCGACCGGGTAGTACCGCGACGCTACTATTTACTAGATAATAACTAAACGCCTTTAAGTTAGAATCCATACTAGAACGCGGCGATACCTCCTATACGTCGTAAACGGATAGGAATAAGCTCCGGCCTCGTATCTTAGCTAGCGATCGCTCCGCCGGGCCGGAAGAGGCCCGGCGGTACTTCGCGGATTATAATTTCGATACGCGTAAGGGTTAAATCCTTTATAGACGACTTAGCTATACGAAAGGGTCCTATAAGTAAGTAGAGTAGCCTTATTATTACGATCTACTAAGGATAAGCCCTCCTTCGCCTAGATTTCTTATATCTAAGCTACCGGGAATAGCCGGGGCGGTAAGAGAGACCTTAACGGTAGGTATAATTTAAGAGTAACTTAAGAGTAGGTATAACTCGAGGGTAACTTAAGGATTAAGTATATATAGTTTATAGATAAGTTAAGGATAGATTTTACTTAAGGGGGTAACTTAAAGTTAAGTTAAGGGTAGGTCGAACTTAAGGGTAAGTTAAGGGTAAGTTAAGGGTTACCGGCCTAAGTTAAGGGTAACTTAAGGGTAGGTTAAGGGTAGGTTTAACTTAAGGGTAGGCTTAACTTAAGGGTAGGTTTAACTTAAGGGTAAGTTAAGGGTAGGTCCAACTTAAGGGTAAGTTAAGGGTAGGTCTAACTTAAGGGTAAGTTAAGGGTAAGTTAAGGGTTACCGGCCTAAGTTAAGGGTAACTTAAGGGTAGGTTAAGGGTAGGTTTAACTTAAGGGTAGGCTTAACTTAAGGGTAGGTTTAACTTAAGGGTAAGTTAAGGGTAGGTCCAACTTAAGGGTAAGTTAAGGGTAGGTCTAACTTAAGGGTAAGTTAAGGGTAGGTTTAACTTAAGGGTAGGTCCAACTTAAGGGTAGGTCCAACTTAAGGGTAGGTTCAGGGTAGGTTTAACTTAAGGATAACTTAAAGGTAAGTTAAAGGTAACTTAAGGATAAGTATAACTTAAAAATAAGTCGTAATTTAAAGGTAGATTATTATTTAAAGGGGTTATTATTTAAATTATTATTACTTAAGGTAGATCGTAGTTTAAAGGTAAGGTAAGGATAGGTATAACTCTATAGTAAGTTTAGGGAAAGTAGAACCTAAGGGTAACTCGAGGGTAAGTAGAACGTAAGGATAAGTATAACTAAAGAGTAGGTTTAATTTAAAGGTAGGTTATTATTTAAAAATGTTATTACTATAGTAGTAAAGTAAAACTAACCTATATAGTAAGGAGGAGCAGAGCGTACGCGATACTAGAGGCCCGGATAGGTTTACTCGAAAGTATACTCTATCGAAGACTATAATACGTACGATAGTCTAAGATAGATGAAACTAGTACTACTATACTAATCGAGAGACAAGGAATCTAATGTAGTTATTATATCTTAGCTATGCCCCTTAGTCGTAGAGATATAGTAGGTCGCTAGCCCGAAGGCATAAGAGGTAAGGGGAGAAAAGAGGTAAAATGTAAAAGTTACTTATTCGGCCATAGCGGTACGACGAAGTAACTTAAGCGCCTATAACTAAGATAGATGTACTAATCGGAGAACGACGGATCTAATGGTAAAAACGAATCTTTAATTAAGGTAAAAATAGTAAAGATAGCAATCTAGCTAGGTAGTAAACTCGATGAATAAGCATGGCATAGCCCGTACTTACGGGAGCTATGGTTACTCTATATAGGCATAAGGCCTATCGTAGCGTATTACGTAATATATTAAGAGGGTATGTCTTACCGTAATACTATAATAGTTTTTTAGATATATATTCCTATAGGTTTTATATTTATCTTCTTATAAAGAAAACTTAGTTTTATAGCTATTCCGACCTATAGTTATTTATTCGTTTCTTATTATACCTTTGATTATTATTTATTTCGTTCTAGTTTTACCCTTTCTAGCTATGATTTTTCACGAGCCGATTACTTAATTATAGCCATTTTATTTATAGCTATAGTCTCGTTCGATCGGTATTAAGCTAGTTATTAGTAGTTAAATAATCTTATTACTTATATAGGTTTTTATTATAGCGTACCTATACTATTTCTATTTATTATTTAAGCTATTATTACTTAGGGTAAGTTATAACTTTACGGTACGTCATTATTTAAAAAGGTTATTCCTAAGGTTATTTTTACTTAGGATAGGATATAACTTAAGGGTAAGTTTAGGGTAGGTCGAACTTAAGAGTAGGTCGAACTTAAGGGTAGGTCTAACTTAAGGGTAAGTTTAGGGTAGGTCTAACTTAAGGGTAGGTTTAACTTAAGGGTAGGTCTAACTTAAGGGTAGGTTCAACTTAAGGGTAGGTTTAACTTAAGGGTAAGTTCAGGGTAGGTCGAACTTAAGGGTAGGTCTAACTTAAGGGTAGGTTTAACTTAAGGGTAGGTCCAACTTAAGGGTAGGTTTAACTTAAGGGTAGGTTTAACTTAAGGGTAAGTTTAGGGTAGGTCGAACTTAAGGGTAGGTCTAACTTAAGGGTAGGTTTAACTTAAGGGTAGGTCTAACTTAAGGGTAAGTTTAGGGTAGGTCTAACTTAAGGGTAGGTCGCAAACCTTTATAAACCTAACGGCGGTAGTCTCCTATTATTTATACTAAATACGTTCTAAATTTAGCTATGGTAGACGCTCCTTACCTATTTTACCCCCCTTGGACTTTTTCGGAACGATATTAATTTAATACCCTACCCGTATAACCCGTATGAATAACCTACCTAGGGTCGGTAGGTATATAAGAAGGCGGGTGGTTTACTTAGTTTAGTATAGCTACTACGCGCTCTACCTACTTAGCGGCCCTAGTAGGTACGAGGTTTAGTAATGGGTTACCGCTAGCTTTAGTAGGAGGTTACTACTTAGATAGGTACTACCCTTAAGGCGTAGGAATAACTAGGTATTAGATAGCTTTTAATAAACTACTACTACTTCTATTAAGTTATAGTAGTCTTTTTAAGTAATCTAACGCCTAGTTAGTCCTCGCTTTAGAGGGTATTAGGGTCTCCTTATAACCTCTTTCTTAGTAAGGAAAGTAAATAAGTAAACTTCCCTAACGTTACTACGGTACCTTTTAGTAGTAAGCGCCCCTGCTATATATAAATAAATAAGTCGTCTTAGGGCCTCCTAGCGCCGGTTAACGTCTCTAATAACCCTCTTTTAGAAGGTTATTTTAGCGTTTAATCGCCTATTCCCTATAGCATAGTTAGGGCATTCTAGTAGCTATCTTCTTTTAAGAGCTAGCGAACTCCCTAACGCGGTACGACCGGGATCTTATAGCAGGCTATTATTACCTCGGCCGCTTATAAAAACCCTATTTACCCTTATATAATAAGTAATTCTATAGGTTCTCCTATACTTCTTAGTAAAATACTACTAGAGTTATAAGGTAACCTATAGCGCTATTATATAAGGGTAAATAAGTAGCTGCTTTTTAGATAGCCTTTAGTAGGTTACGGGTACCTTTTTAGGTATATAGTAACCTTCTTTAGGTAGTTCGATATATAGCTTCTACGTATCTTAGTAGGCGTTAGGGCTAGCGTTTAAAGGGGCCTCCTAATAACCTACCTTCTAGTAAGGAAAGTAAACTCCTCTTACGTATAAAGCCTACGGTACTTTACGATAGTAAGCGTACTTCGTTATATATTAATAAGATACGTTATCCTAGGGCCTACTAGCGTTAGTCGACGTTTCTAACGCCCTTCTTTAGGAGGTTATTTTAGCGTTCGATCGCTTATCCCTTACGGCGCGTTAGGGCCTCCTAGTAACGGTCTTTCCTCTAAAGGATAGTAAACTTCCCTAGCGTAGTACGACGGATCTTACGACGGGTCCTTACTTTTTATTATTTCTTTCTCGTACTAGCGTAACGGTCGTTTTACGGGTCTCCCTAACTACCCTAGCTACTATAGCGCGAGGTTATAAGGGGGTTCGTAGCGTCGTTAGCCTTTCTTAAGATACTAAGGCTTTAGCGTTTTCGCTAAGCCGGCGCTAGAGCTTAGGAAGTCTAGTTACCGTTAGGCGTTTCTTTCGACTTAATAACGGCTAGTTAGGTTCTATAGTTAAAGGGGCTAGGCGGCTAGCCTACTCGGCTTCTCGCTCTTTATAAAGCGTCGGGAGATACCTATCCGTTAGGTTTTGCCTTTTAGTAGTACCCGCCGGAAGCGTAGGTCTCCTCTCGAGGCTTATAAGCCCTACCTCCTACCTTTTATTTACGGGGCTTTAGAAGCGTAGGATAGACTAGCGCCTTAGGAAATATAAAGGGTAAAGCGGAACGCGACTCTAGCGGTAGGGGAGCCTCTCGCTCCTCGCTACCGAAGTCGTTCGACTACCTTTAGCGGTAGTAACCGGTACTAATTCTTCCGCGCTACGAAGCGCGGTTAGCTAACCCCGGCGTACGATAATTACCTAGTTAATTCTACTAGTAGTTATATACTTATCTTAAAGATTAAGCTATATATATCTAAGTATAAGTAATTATATAGCGAAACTACGAACGGCTTATTAAATTAATTATCGTTTATTTAATAATATCTTTACTACTTGGATAACCGTAGTAATTCTAGAGCTAATATATACTAAAAATCCCGACTTACGGAGGGATATATTTATTAGATTTAAAATTAATACCCTTCGGGGCTCTCTAGTAATTTATAATAACTTATCGGATCGTACGGCCTTACGCCGGCGATAGTATATTTAAATTTCTACCCTATTAACTTTCGATAGTAAGGGTCTTAGCCTTGTTATAGTCGTAACGGGTAACGGAGGGTTAGGGCTCGACCCCGGAAAAGGAGCCTAAGAAACGGCTACTATATTTAAG
>NW_026251383.1:0-7596 GCF_024521655.1 Durotheca rogersii | reverse complement strand
AAGTCGTCTTAAGGCCTCCTAGCGCCGGTTAACGTCTTTAATAACCCTCTTTTAGAAGGTTATTTTAGCGTTAATCGCTTACCCCTATAACATATTAAGGCATTTAGTAGCTATCTTCTTTTAAAAGCTAGCGAACTCCCTTAACGCGGTACGACCGGGATCTTATAGTAGGCTATATTACCTCGGCCGTTTATAAAAACCTATTTACCCTTATATAATTAATTCTATAGGTTTCCTATACTTCTTAATAAAATACTACTAGAGTTATAGGTAACACCTATAGCGCTATTATATAAGGTAAATAAGTAGCTACTTTTTAGATAGCCTTTAGTAGGTTACGGGTACCTTTTTAGGTATATAGTAATCTTCTTTAGGTAGTTCGATATATAGCTTTTACGTATCTTAATAAGCGTTAAGGCTAGCGTTTAAAGAGGCCTCCTAATAACCTACCTTTTAATAAAGAGAGTAAACTCCTTCTACGTATAAAGCCTACGGTACTTTACGATAATAAGCGTATTCGTTATATATTAATAAGATACGTTATCCTAGGGCCTACTAACGCTAGTCGACGTTTCTAACGCCTTCTCTTAGGAGGTTATTTTAACGTTCGATCGCTTATTCCTTACGGCGCGTTAAGGCCTCTTAGTAACGGTCTTTCCTTTAAAGGATAGTAAACTTCCCTAGCGTAATACGACGGATTTTACGATAGGTCCTTACTTTCTATTATTTCTTTTTCGTACTAGCGTAACGGTCGTTTTACGGGTCTCCTTAATTACCTTAGTTATTATAACGCGAGGTTATAGGAGGGTTCGTAACGTCGTTAGCCTTTCTTAAAATATTAAGGCTTTAGCGTTTTCGTTAAGCCGGCGCTAAAGCTTAGGAAGTCTAGTTACCGTTAGGCGTTTCTTTCGATTTAATAACGGCTAGTTAGGTTCTATAGTTAAAAAGGACTAGGCGGCTAGCCTATTCGGCTCTCGCTTTTTATAAAGCGTCGGGAAATACCTACCCGTTAGGTTTTACCTTTTAATAGTACCCGCCGGAAGCGTAGGTTTCCTTTCGAGGCTTATAAGCCCTACCTCCTACCTTTTATTTACGGGGCTTTAAAGCGTAAGGTAGATTAGCGCCTTAAGAAATATAAAGAAGTAAAGCGGAACGCGACTTTAACGGTAGGGGAGCCTTTCGCTCTTTACTACCGAAGTCGTTCGACTACCTTTAGCGGTAGTAACCGGTACTAATTCTTCCGCGTTATAAAACGCGGTTAGCTAATCCCGGCGTACGATAGTTACCTAGTTAATTTTATTAGTAGTTATATACTTATCTTAAAGATTAAACCATATATATCTAAGTATAAGTAATTATATAGCGAAACTACGAACGGCTTATTAAATTAATTATCGTTTATTTAATAACATTTTTACTATTTAAATAACCGTAGTAATTCTAGAGCTAATATATGCTAAAAATCCTAACTTACGGAGGGATATATTTATTAGATTTAAAACTAATATCCTTCGGGGCTTTCTAGTAATTTATAATAACTTATTAGATCGTACGGCCTTACGCCGGCGATAATATATTTAAATTTCTACCTTATTAACTTTTAATAATAAGGTCTTAGCCTGTTATAGTCGTAACGGGTAACGGAGGATTAGGGCTCGACCCCGGAAAAGGAGCCTAAGAAACGGCTACTATATTTAAGGAAGGTAGTAGGCGCGTAAATTACCTAATCCCGATACGGAAAGGTACGTTATTTCTTTTCTTTTTATTACCCCCCCTTCCCGACGCTTCGGGCGTTAATTCGTTTTATAAGTAGTAACGATAAATACTAATATAAGGCTTTTTTAAGTCTTATAATTAAAATAAGTATAATTTAAATCCCTTAACGAGGAATAATTAAAGGGTAAGTCTAATATTAATAGCCGCGATAATTCTAGCTTTAATAACGTATATTAAAGTTATTATAGTTAAAAAGCTCGTAGTTAAACCTTAGGCCTAGCTAGCCGGTCCGCCTTACCGCGTATACTAGCTCGGCCGGGCCTTTCCTTTTAAGGAATCCTATACCCTTTATTAGGTACGGCGGGGAACCAGGACTTTTATTATAAAAAAATTAAAGTATTTAAAGCAGGCCTATACTCGGATATATTAACATAAAATAATAAAATAAGACGCGCGGTTTTATTTTATTAATTTCTAAGACCGCCGTAATAATTAATAAAAATAATCGGGGGTATTAATATTTAATTATTAGAGGTAAAATTCTTAGATTTATTAAAGACTAACTACTACGAAAGCATTTATTAAAGATGTTTTTATTAATTAGGAACGAAAGTTAGGGGATCGAAGACGATTAAATACCGTCGTAGTTTTAACTATAAATTATACCGACTAAGGATCGGACGATGTTATCCTATTAACTCGTTCGGTACCTTACGAGAAATCAAAGTCTTTAGGTTCTAGAAGAAGTATAGTCGTAAGGCTAAAACTTAAAGAAATTAACGGAAAGGCATTACTAGGAGTAAAGCCTACGGCTTAATTTAACTTAATACGAGGAAACTTACTAGGTCTAGATATAATAAGGATTAATAGATTAAGAGCTCTTTCTTAATTTTATAAGTAGTAATATATAGCCGTTCTTAATTAATAGAGTAATTTATCTACTTAATTACGATAACGAACGAGACCTTACCTTATTAAATAACCTATATTACCTTAGTAATACGACGGCTTCTTAGAGAAACTATCCGCTTAAGCGGATAGAAGTTTAAGGTAATAATAAGTTTATAATGCCCTTTAGATATTCTAGGCCGTACGCGCGTTATACTAATAAAGCTAAGCGAGTTCTTCCTTAGTAAAAATACCCGGGTAATCTTATAAAACTCTATCGTATTAGGAATAAAGCATTATAATTATTACTCTTTAACTAAGGAATCCCTAGTAAGCGTAAGTCATTAGCTTACGTTAATTACGTCCCTATCCTTTATATATACCGCCCGTCGCTACTACCGATTAAATGGCTTAGTAAGGCTTTCGGATTAACCTAAGGGAAGTCGGTAACGATACCCTAGGGCCGGAAAGTTATCTAAACTCGGTTATTTAAAGGAAGTAAAAGTCGTAATAAGGTCTCCGTTAGTAAACTAACGGAGGAATTATTAGCGAGTTATAAAAACGCTCCGCTTTTACCCGATATAAACGTTAACTTATCGTTACTTCGGCGTAGTACTATAAGCTACCTAATAAAATCTTTAAGCTCTTTCTTCTCCTACTTTTTAAGGTTAGCCTCTTATAAGATTAAGGAGGGGATTAAAGTAAAGAGAGCTACCTTATAGTCTACGCGACGGCCCGCCGTAGGACCAAACTAAACTCTATTATTATCGAGAGCGTCTCTAAATTTTTTAGAATAAAAAAAATACGTTAAAACTTTTAATAACGGATCTTTTAGCTCTAGTATCGATAAAGAACGTAGCGAAATACGATAAGTAGTATAAATTATAGAATTTAATAAATTATCGAATCTTTAAACGTATATTACGCCTATTAATATTTTAATAGGCATACTTATTCGAGCGTTATTACGACCTTTAAGCCTTTATAGCTTAGCGTTAGGTACGTACGAGCTCTTATAGTAAGGGCCGTAGCTCCTTAAATATAGTAGCGGCGTCGGAGGGGTTTCCGTTCCGAGCGTAGTAGTTTTCGTCTCCTCGCTCTAGTAACGGTTCCTTTTCCTTAGGTTCCGAAAGGAAACTAAGAAAGCCGGCCGTAAAATAAGTAACTTTACTTTTCTAATAGTTAACCTCGGATTAAGGTAGGTTACCTATTAAACTTAAGTATATTAATAAGCGAAGGAAAAGAAATTAATAAGGATTACCTTAGTAACGGTAATAAAGCGGTAATAATTTAAATTTAAAATCTAGCCCTTCTTTTCGGGGGTCCGAGTTATAATTTATAGAGGATACTTTAGGCGAAGCGGCCTTCCGAGTTCCTTAGAACGGGACGCCGTAAAAGGTAAGAGCCCCGTACGGTTAACTACCGAGCTCGCGTATAACGCCTTCGACGAATCGAATAGTTTAGGAATACTACTTCTAAATAAGAGGTAAATTTCTTTTAAAGCTAAATACCGGCTAAAGACCGATAGCGTATAAATAGAGTAATCGAAAGATAAAAAGTACTTTAAAAAGAGGGTTAAATAATACGTAAAATTATTAAAAGGAAAGCGTTTACGACTAGACCTTCTCCGGGGGAATTATCCGGCGTTTTCGCCGGTATATTCCGCCTAGTTTAGGCTAGTATCGGTTCCGTCCGGGGGAGAAAGGCTAAGGGAAAGTAGCTCCTCCGGAAGTATTATAGCCCCTAGCGGAATATCCTCGGGAGGACCGAGGACCGCGCTTCGGTAAGGATACTAGCGTAATAATCGTTAACGACCCGTCTTAAAATACGGACTAAGGAGTCGAATAGCTATACGAATATTCGGATAACTAAAGCCCCGGCGCGTAATAAAGGTAAACGGAAGGTAAGAGCCCCTTATAACGGAAGGCGTATTATCGACCGATCCTAATATTCTTCGGATAGATTTAAGTAGAAGTACGGTTATTCGGACCCGAAAGATAATAAACTATACGTAAATAAAGTAAAGCTAAAGGAAACTCTAATAAAGCTCGTAGCGGTTCTAACGTATAAATCGATCGTTAAATCTACGTATAGGGCGAAAGACTTATCGAATTATTTAATAACTAGTTACCGCCGAAGTTTCCCTTAGGATAGTAATATTAATCTTTAGTTTTATAAGGTAAAGCGAATAATTAAGGACTCGGAGGCGCTTATATTACCTTTATTTATTCTTAAACTTTAAATATATAAGAAGCCTTATTACTTACGTAAACGGAAGCGGCTCGAATATATTAATACTAGTAGGCTATTTTTAATAAGTAGAACTAGCGATACGGAATAAACCGAACGCAGGGTTAAGGTACCGGAATAAACGCTTATTAAATACTATAAAAGGTATTAATATATTTTAATAATAGGTAAGCTTTTAGCTATTTATTTTATTTTATTTATCCTCTAATCCTTTATTAATATCTTCTTTCTAGGACGGTAGCTATGGAAGTCGGAATCCGCTAAGGACTATATAATAACTTACCTACCGAATATACTTAGCCCTAAAAATAAATAGCGCTTAAGCGTTCTACCTATACCTCGCCTTAGGATAGGATCGACGCCCTAAGGAAGTAGGCGGCCGTAGGGTTTAGTAACGAAGCCTAGGGCGCGAGCCCGGATCGAACGGCCCTTAATATAGATCTTAATAATAATAGTAAATACTTTAATAAGAACTTAAAGAACCGAAGTAAGGAAAGGTTCTATATAAATAACGGTTAAACGTAGGTTAGCCGATCCTAAGCTATAGGGAAGTTCCGTTTTAAAGGAGGTATTCGTTATCCCGCGTAGCGAAAGGAAAGCCGGTTAATATTCCGGCGCCTAGATTTAGGTTTTACGCGGCGACGTAACCGAAAGCGGAAACGGCGGCGGGGGCCTTAGGTAGAGTTCTCTTTTCTTCTTAATAACCGGCTACCTTAAAATCGGTTTATCCGGAGCTAGGGTTTCGTAGCTAGAAAGAGCCCGGTACCTCTACCGGGTCCGGTACGCCCCCGACGTTCCTTAAAAATCCGCTAGAGGGAATAATTCTTAAGCTAGGTCGTACTTATAACCGTAGTAAGTCTTCTAAGGTAAATAGCCTCTAGTTAATAAAATAATATAGATAAGGAAAGTCGGTAAAATAGATCCGTAACTTCGGAAAAGGATTAGTTCTAAGGGTCGGGCGCGTTAGGCCTTCGGGGGACGGCCCGGGAGTAGATCGCTACTAGCTAGGTAACCGGCCGGCGGCTTTTAGTACCTAGGTTCCGACGCCTTAGGTAGGCTTCGGCCGTCCGGCGCGCGGTTAACGACTAGCTTAAAACTAATACGGATAAAGGGAATCTAATTATTTAATTAAAATATAGTATTACGATAGTTAGAAAGTAATATTAACGTAATATAATTTCTACTTAAGTACTTTAAATATTAAAGTAAAGAAATTTAACTAAGCGCGGGTAAACGGCGGGAGTAACTATAACTCTCTTAAGGTAGCTAAATGCCTCGTTATTTAATTAATAACGCGTATAAATGGATTAACGAGATTCCTACTTATCCCTATTTATTATTTAACGAAACTATAGCTAAGGGAACGGGCTTAGTAGAATTAGCGGGAAAGAAGACCCTTATTAAGCTTAACTTTAGTTTAACATTATAAAAAGACATAGGAGGTATAGGATAAGTAGGAGCTCCGGCGCCGGTAAAATACTATTACTCCTATTATTTTTTTACTTATTCGATAGAGCGGGGCTGGATTTTCGTTTAACTTCTAGGTACTAAGGTCCTCCGCGGGCCGACCCGGGTTAAAGACATAGTTAGGTAAGGAGTTTAGCTAGGGCGGTATATCTATTAAACCATAACGTAGGTATCCTAAGGAGGGCTTATAGAGAATAGAAATCTTTAGTAGAATAAAAGGGTAAAAGTCCCTTGATTTTGATTTTTAGTATAATATAAACTATAAAAGTATAGCCTATCGATCCTTTAGTCCCTCGAAATTTAAGGCTAGAGGTACTAGAAAAGTTACTATAGGGATAACTAGCTTATAGCGGCTAAGCGTTTATAGCGACGTCGCTTTTTAATCCTTCGATATCGGCTCTTCTTATTATACCGAAGTAGAATTCGGTAAGCGTTAGATTATTTACCTATTAATAAGGAACGTAAGCTAGGTTTAGACCGTCGTAAGATAGGTTAGTTTTACCTATTAATAGCCTCGCCGTAATAATAATTTAGCTTAGTACGAAAGGAACCGCTAATTTAGATAATTAGTTTTTACGGCTATCCGACCGGGTAGTGCCGCGACGCTACTATTTATTAAATAATAAGCTAAACGCCTTTAAGTTAGAATCTATACTAGAACGCGGCGATACCTCCTATACGTCGTAAACGGATAGGAATAGGCTCCGGCTTCGTATCTTAGCTAGCGATCGCTCCGCCGGGCCGGAAAAGGCCCGGCGGTACTTCGCGGATTATAATTTCGATACGCGTAGGGTTAAATCCTTTATAAGACGACTTAGCTATACGAAAGGGTCCTATAAGTAATAGAGTAGCCTTATTATTACGATCTATTAAGGGTAAGCCCTCCTTCGCCTAGATTTCTTATATCTAAGCTACCGGGAATAGCCGGGGCGGTAAGAGAGACCTTAACGGTAGGTATAATTTAAGAGTAACTTAAGAGTAGGTATAACTCGAGGGTAACTTAAGGATTAAGTATATATAGTTTATAAATAAGTTAAGGATAGATTTTACTTAAGGGGGTAACTTAAAGTTAAGTTAAGGGTAGGTCGAACTTAAGGGTAAGTTAAGGGTAAGTTAAGGGTTACCGGCCTAAGTTAAGGGTAACTTAAGGGTAGGTTAAGGGTAGGTTCAACTTAAGGGTAGGCTTAACTTAAGGGATAGGTTTAACTAGTAAGGGTAGTTAAGGTAAGTTAAGGGTAGGTCTAACTTAAGGGTAAGTTAAGGGTAGGTTTTAAC
>NW_026251382.1:0-8104 GCF_024521655.1 Durotheca rogersii | reverse complement strand
AGTGGTGTATCAGAGTCCAATCCGAAATCACCTTTCTGTACAATCATATGATGGGCCATGATTCATAAGTTTACATCCTTCATATATCCTTTTAGATCATAGTGAACTTTTTGAGGATTTTGTAAGGCTCTTTCTCATAATTTTTTCAAAGCATCGACTTTTTCAGGTACGCGTTCGAAATTTATTAGTGGGTATAAACCATACTTCATTAATTGATTTTTCTTTGATAAATAAATTTGAGAACTATTACTTTTCCTGGCCTTATTCATATCAGCCTTTAATTTCAAAACTTGCTCTAAGCCTGAAGAAGTAAGATGAGCTTTACTCTTAAATAACTCAGCAACTTTACATCAATCTTGAAAATCTTCAGACTTTATACCAATGATAGGGTATTCTTTAAAGAATGCTATAATTTTTTCGATGTCTGAAAATTTCGTCACTATAAACCTAACAGATTCTCGGATTTTATAAACATTGCCACAGTTAAAATACTCTCTCAATAATTTAATCAATTGTTCATCTCTCGAGTGCTGAGATAATCCAAACACTAATTGCACTTTCCCGCGGACTGAACTATCGGAGGTTCTTATTGTGAATGAACCTTCAGCTGAAGTGAATCCAGCTATTCAGTTAGGATCCACCTCTTCTGGGCGGATATTTTGAACTAAAGGTCTTTTCACACCAAGGATATCAGGAAAGTAAGATTTTAGCTTAGCGGATAGACCCCAATTCAATGTGGCTTTAATCGCAACAATTTGACGTAATCCTTCAACAGTTAAATGTTCTTTATTTTTAACTATATTAAAAGCATTTTTCCAAAGTAGATAATCGGCACATTTTTGTGTTAGTAGCGGATACTTATCTAAGTGATTTATTAAAACTTCTATATTTTTCACTGAACTTAATCTAAACACAAAATATTCCGATCCCTGTTTAATAACACTTCCTGCAGTCAAGTTGTTTTGAATTTGCTCTAAAAGAGTTTTATCTTTAGCATGTAAACCAATTGAAAACCTTAACTCTATATATCAACCTGTTTTACTCCTTTTATCTTGAGCAAGCCTTATATTAAAACAGCCTTCGCCGTCTATAAACCCTGTAATTCACCCCGGTTCCAATTTCGGTTTGGTGTTTAGCGAAGAAGTGAAGCCATTAGTGGTATGGTAGTTTTTCTCCAAAACCTTTAACCTTGTGATCAGCTGTCTGCTAAAGGTCAAAGTATACCGACTTAATAAAACAGGAGTATACACTCCTACTTCGCACAAAATACCGTTAATTCGATGCTTTTTAATATTGCTTTCGACTTTCTTTCCAAGGTATACACCATGGTCCAGTCTAATATCAATACTATTCGTTGAGTAAAATCTCCGTTTTGCACAATTAAAACTTTGATGCATAGGCCCCTTAACTAGAACTGTTCAAGTTCCCGCTACTACGAGCCCTCTGCCATCCTCAAGTATACAACCTGAGGACTTCACCGATACCGCTATAACCTGCTGAGGTTGTGGAACCTCTTGTTTGATAAGAGCTTTCTGACTTTTTCCCTTACCCGTAAGGTAATCCACTCCTTGATTAATTGCTAGTAATCCTAGGTATCTTGATTCTAGAAGGAATGACAGTATTAATACTGTGTGTCCGCTACCACGATAAGTCAATCCAGTTCAACCTTTAAGGTTTCATCTTATAAAACGCATGAGAATCAAGAGATATCAAATATTTGATTCCCTTTCTAAACAGGCTATTTTCCTCCTTTCATTACTGAATGTTGAGTTATTACCCCCAACGGAGTGAGTTCATTTCTCTTCATCTGTTAAACTCAGATGTCATCAACACTTTCAGAGTTGATGCAATTGTCATAGCAGTCGAGCGGTCGCCCTACCAAAAGCAGGTACAATTAATATATAACAATATTTTGATTAAAACAATAGCTGTATATTGGTAATACTAAACAGTCTATTCGTTATTAATACTCAAAAACTTTTATATCTTTGTTAGGACTTTATCTTAAATTGTAGTATTTTCTTCGTGACGATTTATTAAGGATTTAATCACGGTTATTTTAGATAGCCCTTTTTCTGTTAAGTGTTCTTTGTCCTGTATTAATCTATACACTTTTCTTCATCTTAGCTTATATGCTTTCTAGATTGTAAGTGGTATTGATCAAAATATTGTATAACCTTCTTAGCAGAACCGAAGCTCGTAGAACCATAATAGTAACTATCTTGAGATTTTCTATATCCAATATTTCCGGCGCCAGCGAGACTAAAAATTCTTTTATCATAATTAACAATAAATCACTTTTTTTGATCTATTTGAAAATTTAATCTTACTTCAGGTTTATTTTTGGTAATACGTTTAATAATTTTTATTTGAAAACTAGCGTCCGCATCTGAAAAACCTGCTAATCAGTGATTATAAAAATTTTTACTTGAATCCATAGTAAATTTAATATTTTGATCTATATACCTTGTATCACTTAATACATTTTTAACTACTTGGTTAAATCTGTGTTCTGTTCTTAATTTACCATTTATTAAATTAATTACACGTAACATACCTTCTTTATTAGATATTATTAAAAGGTATGCATTTTTATCCTTTACTTTTTTTACATTACCGTAACCTAATTTTTCTTTTAAATAAAATTAATTTAGTTATTTAATATGGCGCCTTATATGTTGGTATCGTAAGCCTTAAATTTACTAAGTTATAACACACAAAAAAATCTCCGTTTTTGGGGTGTCGTATTTTAATTAGGCTTTAATTTAATCAATTTCCTCTCCTAGTTTTGCTAATAAACGCAGATCGAATTAAACATTTGCTAAACTAAACATTTGCTAAATTCGGTATTAAAAAAAAAAAATAAATGAACTAAACGTTCAGTTATAGTATTTAAACTAAAAATACGCCTAAAATAACAACATAATGCTAAAATAAGGCTAAAGTAAAACAAGCTTTTTTAAACCTAAAGCTTAAAATATAGCTAATAAAAATCGGTTAGACTTTCCGTCCTCTATTAATTCCTGCTTTGATTCGGCGAATATTTTCTAAACCATCAGCTGTCAAATGAGCTTTATTTTTCATTAGTTCGGCTACTAGTTTAAAATCCTCATAATCTTGAGATTTAACCCCCATGATAAGATATTTATCAAAAAACGGAATAATTTTTTCAATAATATCAGAAAATTTTGCAACTCTAAAATCAATAGCAACTCCAGTTGTATAACATTTTCCAGCTTTGAAATAAATAAAATTTCTTATTAATTGCTCATCACGAAGACTTTGAGTAACTTGGAATTCTAAACTGACAGCTTCACCCAATTTAGTTTTCGCAGGTTTTAATTTAATCATAAAACAAGCCTCAGCCGAAACGAACCCGGCTACTCAATTAGAATCTAATATTTGGGGCACTTCTACTAAAGGTCTTGTAAAAATAATGTCTTCTCCGGTGCTACGCAGAAATTCCTCTCTTAATTCCTGAGGCAATCCCCTATTTATTGAAGATTTAATAGTCACAACTTTTCGTAATCCTTCAATAGTTAAGTGTTCTTTCCGATTAATTATATCAAAAGCCAATTTAAACAATTCAAAATCTGCCCTTTTCTGAGTAATTAGGGGATAATTAGTAAAAAACGGAAGAATTATGTTAGTTAATTCCTCTTGAGAAAAAACTTGATATTGAACGCCTGTTTCACCTTGGTGATAAATCTTCCCTATTCCTCCAAAATAAGCTTGTATATTTTCTAATATGGGTTGATCTTTTTTTTATGAAGAGTAATTGAAAACATAGCTTTAATTCTTCAACCTAGTTTATACTGGGGATATTTTAAAATACTAATAGTAAAACATCCTTCACCATCCACAAACCCACTTATTCAATTTGGGTCAATTTTGTGGTTGTTAATTACCATATTACCTTTACTATCTGCAGAAAAGACTTTTTTAGATTCAGTTGAATAATTTAGTTTTTGACTTTTAAAAATATTTAAATAAACTTTCCTTCATTTTAGATAATTAACGTGCTTTCTGGATAATAAAAAATATGTATCGAAATACTTAATAACTTTTCTAGCCGAACCCAAGCTAGATGAATCATATCTATAACTATCTTCGATATCGTTATAAGATATGTTACCGCCTAAAAAACTTTTTATTAATGTAAGAAGATTTTTATTTTCATTATTTATTATTAAAGATAGTTTTATTTGATCTTTTAAGTTTATTATCTGAAATAATGCTAAACTATCCGAAAATCCGGCTAATCAATGATTATTTAAACAATTTGATTTGTTTAATTTAAAATCCATTCTTAGATTTAAACAAGGATCATTACAAATATAATTATTTATATTATCGTATTTTGATTGTGTTATAATTTTTCCATTTATTAGATTAAATACTTTATCTAATCCTTTACTTTTTGTTATAATGAGCAAAAAGATTTTTGGAGATTTTACTTCTTTCACAGTACCGTACCCTATTCGGCTTTTTAAATAAAAGGCTAGAAATGCATCTGGAGAACTAAAAACTATAACTAATTGCCGAGCTTTACTAAAATAACCGTCACCGTCTATTAATCCTGCTAAGTAATAACCAAATTGTTCGTCGTTTAAAGGCTTAAAATGTTTAGGTACGTGATCTGATACACGTTTTACATTTTCTGAGCTAACTTCAATTCCGCTACGTAAAGCCTCTGAGGTTCCATGTTCAAATTTTAGGTATATAATGTTACCTGCTGATTTACTTCTTTGTTCTAACTTTTTAACTATGTCATTTAAGAAGGAGTATTTAGAACTTTGTTGCGAAACAGTTCCAGCATATTGCAGCGTTAAGAAGCCTATATATATAACGAGGGCGACCTCAGGATGCTACACCAAAAAAAGGTGTTTGGACCATATCTTTAAACTTGAAATTTATTCATAGTTATTTCATTTTTTTAAAAACACTTCCCAACTTTTATGTAATAAAGTATTAGAATCTGCTAAATGAGCTTTCATACTTTTCAATTCATAAAATTTATGGACAAGATGTAATCTATTATTTTTTGCGGATCTGGATGGGTGTTTTTTAAAATATTCTATTAAATTTAAAACATCTTCCTTTTTAGTAACATATCACTTAAAAGACCCATGGCCTCCTCTATCTATGTATACATATCCTCCATATAATTCTACTAAAGGAGTCAATAATTCAGAAGTTTTTTGACCAGCTGAAATTGACATTTGTCAATTAGAACTATTTACAGCAATAGATCCGTCAGCGTCAAAAAACCCACTTAACCATCCATTATTAATTGTTAGTTTTTCAGGATAAATCAAATCTATCTCATATTTAATACAAATATAATTCAATTGAATTAATCTATGAGGATTTCTTATTTTCCCGTTAATATCGTTAATAAGATTTAATAAATCAGCTTTACTGTGTAATCTATATCTCAATGCACTAGCATTAGATCTTAATTTTATGGAACCACCATAAACATTTTTAACAGCTTGTAAAGCCCGTTCATCTCTAATATCCATAGTAATTTCTAAACTAGCGTATCCTTTTTTGATAATAAAAAACAACCATCTCCATCAATTAATCCTGCTAATCATTCTAAAAATTTAAGATCTTTATCAGAATTACGTAAAGTATGAATAAACTTTTTGTTTAACAAACGTATGGCCTCTGAAGTTCCTACTTGCGTGCTTGGCGCGTTGGTTACTTGCGAATTATCGTAAATTCAATGGATTTTTACTATAGTGGTATATTTTTTTAACGCTTTTGATACAAAACGCAAAACGGAAAGCGCAAAGCAAAAGCAATTACTTTCAAGGTTCTTATAAGGTAATGAATCGTCAGGGTTAGATATTCTACTTCTACTCATTCTGCCCTTTATTTCAATAATTTTATCGTCGCGGAGCGGATACCCTTCAGGAGTTAAATGCTCTTTAATTTTCATTATTTCTGCAGCTTCACAGAAATCCGCAAAATCTAAAGCTTTAATACCTCGGATAGGGTATTTCTTAAATAACGGTAGAATTTTTTCATAGATATCAGTAAATTTTGTAACAACAAAGCTAGAAAGTGAAGTTTTAGTATTAGTAAATCTTAAACCACAACCTAGAAAATCTTTAAAACTTTCTAATAAAGCTTCACCCCGTGAATTCTGATAACTAGTGAATTTTAAAGAAATTGTTTTACCATTAACCTGTATACAAAAAGATCCATCACCACTTGTAAAACCAGCCAATCAACCAGGATTCTCAATTCTTTTATTGAGAACTAAAGGTCTTGGTACAGATTTAACTATAGGAAAGAGTTGAATTAAATAATCTCCTTTGAGTATACCTTTATTCATATTAGTTTTTATAGCTACTAACTTTTCTAACCCTTCAGTTGTTAAATGAAGTTTATTAGAATAAATTTCAAAAGCTTGCTTGAAAAGTAGATAGTCTCCTAGTTTTTGAGTTATAAGACTATATTTATCAAGGAAATTGATCAATATTTCCAACTCTTCAGTCTTTCTCACTCTAAGTTGAACAGCATGTCTTCCTAAGTTAGATATCCGCCCAATTCCACCTAATGATAATCTTCTTGATTCTAAAAGCACAATATCGTTTTGATGTAAAACAATAGCAAAAGTTAGATTTACCTTTATTCCCGTTTTATAGGATTTACTCTTCTGAAGAAATAGCATAAGGCTACCTTCTGAGTCAATAAACCCGGAAATAAAAAAAGGATCAACCTGATAAAAAGTATTGTTATTATTAAACTTAAAATAGTATCGAACACCTTTTGTGTGTATAATATATCTAGGAAGTATATTAATTTTAGGGCCCGGTTTATGAGAATACCTTTCGCTTGTACTTTGCAAAAAAACCCAACCTCCCTCCGGAATATAACTTATACTATTTCTAAACACATCCAAAAACAGCCTAAAATCTAACATACAAACATTAGATTCTAACAAATTATCGGAAGTGTTTACCGGTTTTTTACTTCTGCTCATGTTCATCCCTGATTTAATTTTTCTAATTTTTAATAGCCCCTCTTCAGATAAATGCTCCTTATTTTTTATTAAAAAAAAAGCTTTACAAAAATCTTCATATTCTAATCTTTTTATTCCTATCCCTCCCCCTCACTCGAAGAGTGAGGGGGAGAAGAGTAAAGGATAATTTACAAAAAAAGGAATAATTTTTTCAATATCAGTGATCTTTTTACATTGAACCATTGCAGCATTAGCTGAATTATCTTGTACTGTACCACAATCTAAATGCTCAACTATTCTTCTTAATAACTCTATATCACGTTTGTGTTGACTAATTTTAAAAAGTAAGTAAACATTAAAATTTACTTTAATCTTAGTATTTTTAGTTATCCCTATAAAAAAACAACCTTCCCCGTCTACAAACCCTACTATTCAATTAGGGTTTATTTTCTCCGGAATAATTACCTCAGGTCTATTTACAAGATCTATTTTAAATCTAGTGGCTAAAATAGAATCTTCAGTTAAACCTTTATTCATAGAAGCTCTGATATTAACAATTTCTTGTAGTCCTTTTAAAGTTAAATGTTTTTTATCCTTAATCATTAATACTGCGCTTTTAAATAATAAATAATCTGCATGCTTTTTAGTAATTAAAGGGAATTTATCAAAATGAGGTAATATAACATTTACTATGTCATCCATAGAATTCACAGAATAAACAATAGAATCGTTACTATTCTCTACTAATTTACCTACACCCTCGAAATAAGATTGAATACGACTTAAAAGTTCTTCATCTTTATTGTGAATATGTAAAGAATATTTAGCTTGTACCTCTCAACCAGTTTTACGTTCTTTTTTCTCATATATAGATAAAATAAAAGAAGATTCTGCATCTGAATACCCAGTTATATATCAGGGATCTAAACTATGTGCTACTGATGTAGCATTAGAAGAATTAAGCTTACCGGCATAATTGTTAAAATACCTTGCCATAAAATTAGATACAAGATGGACAGGAGGTGATGAAAAAATAGTACCTAATGAATATAAAACGAACTCCTCGCAATTAGTTTGTTGCATAAATTTAAAATTTAAGGGCCACTGTTGCAACATAATGTTTCATGA
>NW_026251381.1:0-8274 GCF_024521655.1 Durotheca rogersii | reverse complement strand
ATAGGACAGCAAACGGCTGTTCTATTTCTGCCTGTTTTGTAATTTAGTACTAATCTTTATTTGTTACGGACTACTTGGGTAAAATAGTGCTAACCAAAAGATTATAGTGAATAAGAATTTTAAACGTTTAGCACATTTTAGACATACGAGGGATCAGATTTTAAGGCTCTGTTGAGACTTGAAATCGGCTAGTTCAAATCTAGCGGTGTGTTGCGGCTGCGATGTAGCCCGTATATATTTAATTTTAAGTGGTGATGTAGCAGGCGCTAGTTTAGTGTTGAGTTTTATATTAGGAAGAAAATAAATAAGACATAAAGGCTTATTATACAAGACTCTTAAAAAGTCTGTCTTATTTATGGTCTTCTTAGCGTAAATCCATAATATTAATAACAATTTAGATAAAAGAGTAATGTATAATTATAAGGTATTCGTGAATAAAGAACGTATTAAATATTTCGAGAAGTGTTTCTCAAGACATTTTAGGGCTTCGCTTATTAATTATTATTCGAAAATACATGCAAGCCCTCCGTCCTTTGTAACGCAATCAGATTAGGTAGTTTTCCTCTCTAAAGAAGCATGTCCAGGATTCAGCAAAAAGACAAAAGGTCGTAATTTTTACCGTTTTACCAGCGATAAGTATAGTAAAATCAAAAACGGATATTAGGATAAAATGAATCAATAGATGGATTTTACCTTGGAAATAATTTTTCTTATAGATTGGCGTATTGAAAGAAAATTCAATATTAGGTGATTTTATAAATATTAGGATACAAAATTTAAAGTGTATAAAATATTAAAGATTGCAGTGGTAACAAGTAGTAACACACCGATCTAGTTCGTACCGCTTCTGTACGAATAACGATTTTGAGGGAGGAGACCTACCGAGTTGTTGGACTTTGTAAATAATAAGATTGGCTAAGATTGGCCTAGTGTGCGTCTTCTGGTACGTACCTTATCCAGTGTTATGTTTATAAAGAGCATTATGAAGGGTGTAGCACCAGATGTCAGGGTAGCAGGAAAACCACGTGTATAAACAGTAGATACTAAATAAAGAATATATGGTTAGTCTGATTTAAATCGGATCTGAGTTCGATTCTCAGGTGTTCTGTTTTGAAAGTTAATCTTAGTGTAACTAAAAAAGTCTAAGAATATCTAAGTCGGGGCGGTTCTAACTTCGTGTTCAATATACGAAATCTCTATGCATATAATAAGAATATAGTGGATACGTCAAATTAGTAAAAATCGTGTGGCTAAAAATGCCTTGAATCAAAACTGCTGCGTGACATTTTTATGGGTCAGCTATAAATAAGATATAGCAAAATCTATTACGTGTCGAATAATCTAAATTAGTTGAAAATTCTCCGGCTCTTGACAAGTCGTTTTAGTTGAAAATTCAGTCGCGACCCGAGATCGACGGCTTCGACTATACGCAAAATTCCGGAAGCATATTTTCGTTGATTTTGATTTTGATTTTAATCATAATCATAAGAATAAGATAATATGATTATCTATTGATAGGAACTTTGCCGTATTAGCAAGTAATAGATTCTGGATGAAATACCAGAATCTTTACGCGTAGCTCTATGCTCATCTTCGTATTAATAAGAAAGACACAACGATGTCTTTCGGTCTTTAACAAACGTAGGATTCTCTTCGTGTTTAGAAAAGAATCTCTTCGTGTGTAAGACTAACAATGCGGTAGCCTGTGCTAAATTAGATAGATGTTTAACTTGTTAAATATCTATCTCCCGCGGCTTTAGTCGTTCCCCTTCAAGCGTGAAGGGGTTAGGGGATGTTGGTGGGACATCGTGCTTCGTGTAGCCTGAAAATTATAAGAATTTTCAGATTAAGAACTCGGAGTATTAATAAGATATGATGTTTAACTTGTTAAATATCAGATCCCTAGCTAGGATAACGAGATCGGCTACTGCAAGATCTCCATTATCAACTAGCTTAATAAGAAAGTTTGTTAGGTAGATATCAAGAACTCGGAGTATTAATAAGATAGATGTTTAACTTGTTAAATATCTATCTCCCCCGGTCTTTAGACGGTAAATCTCTTCGTGTAGATAACTAACATTGGAACTTAATATGAAGTTAAGCTACGACTTAACTTCAGATATCTAGCATCGTTTAAGTAGGTCCCCCTTTCAAAGGTGAAAGGGGCTAGGGGAAAGTTTGAGGCATCGGGTAAATCTCAACGTCGGATAACCTGAAAATTATAAGAATTTTCAGATTAAGAACATGGAGTATTAACAAGAATATGATGATTAACTCGTTAATCATCAGATATCTAGCACCGATAACAAGATCTGAGTATTCAGATCTTCATTATCAGGGGCTTAAAGAAAGCTTTTGTTGTAGATAGCGGTATTATGTATGTCGAAGGAACGGCGGGTACTCGAGCTACGCGAAGCTAGCGAGATTGGTACCCAGAGTCTATCCGAGACGTACGATAATAATTGCAGGCGAGGAACGGAGGAAGTATTCCGAAGTCTCTCCGAGCCGTAATAGCGTTAATAAGTATAAGGTAATCTGTAAATTATAAGAATTTACAGATGTCTAAGCTTGTTTATTGTGTGTTCCCCTTTCAAAGGTGAAAGGGGCTAGGGGTAAGTTTGACGGGGAATCTCACCGTTGTAGGCCTGAAAATTATAAGAATTTTCAGATTAATAAGGGACTTAAAATCAATTGCCGTGTCATGGCTGTTCAGCGGTTCAAGCTTCATCGGGCAATATCCAGTAAGTCGGTTGAGGATCAATCGACTTACGGCTTAGTCGGAATCTAATAATAGAATGATTTAAAAGCTCAGCGAATGCATGAGCTTTTAACCTCCGGGCATTGCTAAAACATCGGCTGAAAGCCAGAGGTTTTAGCTACGTGAGACCCCATGAAGCGCGTAAGTATAAAAAGGCTCGGCTTAAAATGCCAGAGCTTTTTATACGGTTCAAAAGTGGGGAGAAAAGACACAGCGATGTCTTTTCTCAACACTCGATGTGCCGGAGCGAGCTTGACGTAGCGGAGTGCAAACATCGTATAGAATAATGAGGTATTGAATGACTTAGTATTTAGGATTTTGTAAAAAATCCTACAATGCTAATCTTGAAATACGAATTATTCTCCGGTTTCGCATAAACATAGGCCCCCCGAAGGGTTAGGAGGGCCTAATGTTGCTGAAAGGCGTTCATAGAGAATAGCGCTGAATCAGGGTCTCACGTAAGTTAAAATATGAAGAATGAAATTCTGAATATTTTAACGTATAATAAGATAAGATAAAACACAGCGATGTTTTATCTTAGCTCCAAGTAAGTCGATTGAGGATCAATCGACTTACGGCTATCTCGAGATCTAATAAAGATAATGTATTAAAACCTCAGCGAGCATGAGGTTTTAACCTCCGGGCGAATGTGAGAAAACATCGGCTGAAAGCCAGAGGTTTTCTCACCGGTGAAAAACTGAAGAATGAAATTCTGAAGGTTTTCACCAGTTAAAACATGAAATGTTTTAACGGTTAATAAGATAAGATAAAACACAGCGATGTTTTATCTTAGCTCCAGTAAGTTGGCTGAGGATCAGTCGACTTACGGCCTATGCGGGATCAATTTAAGAACTTCAAATAATAAAGATAAGGGCATGGTAAATAGAACAGCAAACAGCTGTTCTATTTCTGCCTGTTCGTCTCGTGTAAAAAGATCTAGTAAATCGAGTGAAGGATTTCACGAGATTTACGGCTCGTTTGGAATAGTAAATTAGGCATTAAACGAATGCCAAATTTACGGGCTTAAAAGGCATGGTAAATAGGACAGCAAACGGCTGTTCTATTTCTGCCTGTTTTGTAATTTAGTACTAATCTTTATTTGTTACGGACTACTTGGGTAAAATAGTGCTAACCAAAAGATTATAGTGAATAAGAATTTTAAACGTTTAGCACATTTTAGACATACGAGGGATCAGATTTTAAGGCTCTGTTGAGACTTGAAATCGGCTAGTTCAAATCTAGCGGTGTGTTGCGGCTGCGATGTAGCCCGTATATATTTAATTTTAAGTGGTGATGTAGCAGGCGCTAGTTTAGTGTTGAGTTTTATATTAGGAAGAAAATAAATAAGACATAAAGGCTTATTATACAAGACTCTTAAAAAGTCTGTCTTATTTATGGTCTTCTTAGCGTAAATCCATAATATTAATAACAATTTAGATAAAAGAGTAATGTATAATTATAAGGTATTCGTGAATAAAGAACGTATTAAATATTTCGAGAAGTGTTTCTCAAGACATTTTAGGGCTTCGCTTATTAATTATTATTCGAAAATACATGCAAGCCCTCCGTCCTTTGTAACGCAATCAGATTAGGTAGTTTTCCTCTCTAAAGAAGCATGTCCAGGATTCAGCAAAAAGACAAAAGGTCGTAATTTTTACCGTTTTACCAGCGATAAGTATAGTAAAATCAAAAACGGATATTAGGATAAAATGAATCAATAGATGGATTTTACCTTGGAAATAATTTTTCTTATAGATTGGCGTATTGAAAGAAAATTCAATATTAGGTGATTTTATAAATATTAGGATACAAAATTTAAAGTGTATAAAATATTAAAGATTGCAGTGGTAACAAGTAGTAACACACCGATCTAGTTCGTACCGCTTCTGTACGAATAACGATTTTGAGGGAGGAGACCTACCGAGTTGTTGGACTTTGTAAATAATAAGATTGGCTAAGATTGGCCTAGTGTGCGTCTTCTGGTACGTACCTTATCCAGTGTTATGTTTATAAAGAGCATTATGAAGGGTGTAGCACCAGATGTCAGGGTAGCAGGAAAACCACGTGTATAAACAGTAGATACTAAATAAAGAATATATGGTTAGTCTGATTTAAATCGGATCTGAGTTCGATTCTCAGGTGTTCTGTTTTGAAAGTTAATCTTAGTGTAACTAAAAAAGTCTAAGAATATCTAAGTCGGGGCGGTTCTAACTTCGTGTTCAATATACGAAATCTCTATGCATATAATAAGAATATAGTGGATACGTCAAATTAGTAAAAATCGTGTGGCTAAAAATGCCTTGAATCAAAACTGCTGCGTGACATTTTTATGGGTCAGCTATAAATAAGATATAGCAAAATCTATTACGTGTCGAATAATCTAAATTAGTTGAAAATTCTCCGGCTCTTGACAAGTCGTTTTAGTTGAAAATTCAGTCGCGACCCGAGATCGACGGCTTCGACTATACGCAAAATTCCGGAAGCATATTATCTTATTCTTATGATTATGATTAAAATAAAATCAAAATCAAAATCAACGAAAATATGCTTCCGGAATTTTGCGTATAGTCGAAGCCGTCGATCTCGGGTCGCGACTGAATTTTCAACTAAAACGACTTGTCAAGAGCCGGAGAATTTTCAACTAATTTAGATTATTCGACACGTAATAGATTTTGCTATATCTTATTTATAGCTGACCCATAAAAATGTCACGCAGCAGTTTTGATTCAAGGCATTTTTAGCCACACGATTTTTACTAATTTGACGTATCCACTATATTCTTATTATATGCATAGAGATTTCGTATATTGAACACGAAGTTAGAACCGCCCCGACTTAGATATTCTTAGACTTTTTTAGTTACACTAAGATTAACTTTCAAAACAGAACACCTGAGAATCGAACTCAGATCCGATTTAAATCAGACTAACCATATATTCTTTATTTAGTATCTACTGTTTATACACGTGGTTTTCCTGCTACCCTGACATCTGGTGCTACACCCTTCATAATGCTCTTTATAAACATAACACTGGATAAGGTACGTACCAGAAGACGCACACTAGGCCAATCTTAGCCAATCTTATTATTTACAAAGTCCAACAACTCGGTAGGTCTCCTCCCTCAAAATCGTTATTCGTACAGAAGCGGTACGAACTAGATCGGTGTGTTACTACTTGTTACCACTGCAATCTTTAATATTTTATACACTTTAAATTTTGTATCCTAATATTTATAAAATCACCTAATATTGAATTTTCTTTCAATACGCCAATCTATAAGAAAAATTATTTCCAAGGTAAAATCCATCTATTGATTCATTTTATCCTAATATCCGTTTTTGATTTTACTATACTTATCGCTGGTAAAACGGTAAAAATTACGACCTTTTGTCTTTTTGCTGAATCCTGGACATGCTTCTTTAGAGAGGAAAACTACCTAATCTGATTGCGTTACAAAGGACGGAGGGCTTGCATGTATTTTCGAATAATAATTAATAAGCGAAGCCCTAAAATGTCTTGAGAAACACTTCTCGAAATATTTAATACGTTCTTTATTCACGAATACCTTATAATTATACATTACTCTTTTATCTAAATTGTTATTAATATTATGGATTTACGCTAAGAAGACCATAAATAAGACAGACTTTTTAAGAGTCTTGTATAATAAGCCTTTATGTCTTATTTATTTTCTTCCTAATATAAAACTCAACACTAAACTAGCGCCTGCTACATCACCACTTAAAATTAAATATATACGGGCTACATCGCAGCCGCAACACACCGCTAGATTTGAACTAGCCGATTTCAAGTCTCAACAGAGCCTTAAAATCTGATCCCTCGTATGTCTAAAATGTGCTAAACGTTTAAAATTCTTATTCACTATAATCTTTTGGTTAGCACTATTTTACCCAAGTAGTCCGTAACAAATAAAGATTAGTACTAAATTACAAAACAGGCAGAAATAGAACAGCCGTTTGCTGTCCTATTTACCATGCCTTTTAAGCCCGTAAATTTGGCATTCGTTTAATGCCTAATTTACTATTCCAAACGAGCCGTAAATCTCGTGAAATCCTTCACTCGATTTACTAGATCTTTTTACACGAGACGAACAGGCAGAAATAGAACAGCTGTTTGCTGTTCTATTTACCATGCCCTTATCTTTATTATTTGAAGTTCTTAAATTGATCCCGCATAGGCCGTAAGTCGACTGATCCTCAGCCAACTTACTGGAGCTAAGATAAAACATCGCTGTGTTTTATCTTATCTTATTAACCGTTAAAACATTTCATGTTTTAACTGGTGAAAACCTTCAGAATTTCATTCTTCAGTTTTTCACCGGTGAGAAAACCTCTGGCTTTCAGCCGATGTTTTCTCACATTCGCCCGGAGGTTAAAACCTCATGCTCGCTGAGGTTTTAATACATTATCTTTATTAGATCTCGAGATAGCCGTAAGTCGATTGATCCTCAATCGACTTACTTGGAGCTAAGATAAAACATCGCTGTGTTTTATCTTATCTTATTATACGTTAAAATATTCAGAATTTCATTCTTCATATTTTAACTTACGTGAGACCCTGATTCAGCGCTATTCTCTATGAACGCCTTTCAGCAACATTAGGCCCTCCTAACCCTTCGGGGGGCCTATGTTTATGCGAAACCGGAGAATAATTCGTATTTCAAGATTAGCATTGTAGGATTTTTTACAAAATCCTAAATACTAAGTCATTCAATACCTCATTATTCTATACGATGTTTGCACTCCGCTACGTCAAGCTCGCTCCGGCACATCGAGTGTTGAGAAAAGACATCGCTGTGTCTTTTCTCCCCACTTTTGAACCGTATAAAAAGCTCTGGCATTTTAAGCCGAGCCTTTTTATACTTACGCGCTTCATGGGGTCTCACGTAGCTAAAACCTCTGGCTTTCAGCCGATGTTTTAGCAATGCCCGGAGGTTAAAAGCTCATGCATTCGCTGAGCTTTTAAATCATTCTATTATTAGATTCCGACTAAGCCGTAAGTCGATTGATCCTCAACCGACTTACTGGATATTGCCCGATGAAGCTTGAACCGCTGAACAGCCATGACACGGCAATTGATTTTAAGTCCCTTATTAATCTGAAAATTCTTATAATTTTCAGGCCTACAACGGTGAGATTCCCCGTCAAACTTACCCCTAGCCCCTTTCACCTTTGAAAGGGGAACACACAATAAACAAGCTTAGACATCTGTAAATTCTTATAATTTACAGATTACCTTATACTTATTAACGCTATTACGGCTCGGAGAGACTTCGGAATACTTCCTCCGTTCCTCGCCTGCAATTATTATCGTACGTCTCGGATAGACTCTGGGTACCAATCTCGCTAGCTTCGCGTAGCTCGAGTACCCGCCGTTCCTTCGACATACATAATACCGCTATCTACAACAAAAGCTTTCTTTAAGCCCCTGATAATGAAGATCTGAATACTCAGATCTTGTTATCGGTGCTAGATATCTGATGATTAACGGTTA